>NC_092238.1:0-20225 GCF_036320965.1 Panulirus ornatus
GGGCCTGGATGTGGTTTTCGGTCATTAATTACAAGGACAGCTAGAACTGAGTGTGAACAAATGGGGCCTTTCTTTTCTTTTCCTAGCGCTACGTCCGCACACATAAGGGGGGAGGGGGTTCTGATTGTCAGGTGTGCGAGTGGCCGATAGAATGATAATGCAGATAGTAAGAATTATTATCCCTGGGGATAGGGATTAAGAATACTTCCCACGTATTCCCTGCGTGTCGTAAAAGGCGACTAAAAGGGGAGAGGGGAGGCTTGAAATCCTCCCCTCTCGTTTTTTTTTTTTTTAATTTCCAAAAGACAGGAACAGAGAATGTGGCCAGGTTGAGGGGATCCCCTCAAAGCCCAGTCCTGGGATCCGTTCTTAAGGCTACCTCGCTAACGCGGAAATGGCGAATATTTTTAAAAGAAAAGATAGTAGAATTATGTACATGTGTATATTGTATATGTCTGTGTGTTGTTTATATATTAATACGTTTAGAGATAATAGGTATGTATATTTTGCGTGTGAGACTGTATGTATATACATGTGTAATGCGCGTGGGTTGGGCCATTCTTTCTTCTGTTTCTGCGCTACCCGCTAACGCGGGAGACATCGATAAAGAAAAATAAATAAATGAATATATATATTATATATATATATAATATTATATATATAATATATATATATATATATATATATATATATTATATATAAAACATATATATATATATTATTTTCATATGAAATATATGTTGATGTGTTGTTGTAATGTATGTGTATAATATATATATATAATATATATATTATATATATATATATAATATATATATAATATACTATATATATATATATATATATATATATATATAACATATAATATTTATATTATCCCTGGGGATAGGGGTGAAAGAATACTTCCCACGCCATTCCTCGCGTGTCGTAGAATGCCGACTAAGAGGGGACGGGTGCGGGGTGCCAGAAATCCCGAGCCCCATCCTTGTATTTTTTAAATTTCTAAAAATGGGAAACAGAGAAGGAGTCACGCGGGGAGTGCTCATCCTCCTCGAAGGCTCAGACTGGGTGTACTAAATGTGTGGTGAATGTTAACCAAGATGTGAAAAAAGGAAGAATAGTAGTATGTTTGAGAAAGGAACCTGGATGTTTTGGCTCTTAGTGAAACGAAGCTCATAGCGTAAAGGGTAAAGAGTGGTTTTGCAATGTCTTGGGATAAAAGTCGCGGTAGGAAGAGGACAAGACAAGGAAGAGTAGCAGTAATCCTGAAGCAGAGTTTGTTGGAGTAATGTATAGAAGGTAAGAAAGTAAATCTCGATTAATAAGGGTAAAACTGAAAGTTGATGGAGAGAGATGGGGGTTATTTGGTGCATATGCACCTGGGCATGAGAAGAAAGTCATGAGAGGGTGTTTTGGGAGCAGCTGAATGAGTGTGTTAGTGGTTTTGATGCACGAGACCGGTTATAGTGATGGGTGATTTGAATGCAAAGGTAGTAATGGTGGCAGTTTGAGGAATAATTGGTATATCATGGTGTGTTTTCAGTTTTTGTAAATGGAAATGGTGAAGAGCTGAAGATTTATATGCAGAAAAGGACTGGTGATTGTGAATTCCTGGATTTAAAAAGCGAGATATACATAAGTATATGTATGTAGTAGAGAGATTGCAGAGAGCGTTATTGGATTACGTGTTAATTACAGGCGCGCGAAAGAGAGACTGTTGATGTTAAATGTGCTGAGAGGTGCCAACTGGAGGGATGTTAATACTGATCATTATCTTTGAGGATAAGGTGAAGATTTGTATGGGTTTTTCAGAAAGATGAGTAAATGTTGGGGTGAAGAGGGAGGTGAGGAGTAAGTGAGCTTGGGAAGAGACTTGTATGAGAAGTACCCAGGAGAGACTGAGACAAATTGAAGAGGGGTTAGAACAATTGAATAAAGGGAGTTGGGGGAGGAATGGAATGTATTATAGGAACAATGATGTAGCGCAAAATATGCTTGTGGCATGAGAAATTGAGGGTGGGTTGATTTAGAAAGGGTAAGTGGGTGGTGAGATGAAGAAGAAGATTAAGAGTGAAAGAGAAGAAGAGGCATCTGGGAACGATATTTGCAGGGAAAAAAGCAAATGAATGGTAGATGTATAAAATAAAGAGACAGAGGTCAAAGAAAGGTCAGAGGTGAAAAGATGCAAATGAAGTTGGGGTGAGAGAGTATCATTAAATTTTAGGGAGAATAAAAAGTTGTTCCTGGAAGGAGGTAAATAAAGTGCGTCAAAGACACGGAAGCAAATGGAACTTCAGTGAAGGGGGCAAATGGTGAGTTGATAACAAGTAGTTGTGATGTGAAATGAGATGGAAGTGAAGTATTTTGAAGGTTTGTTGAATGTTGTTTGATGATAGCAGTGGCAAATAAAGGGTATTTTGGTCGATGGTGGTGTGCAAAGTGAGAGGGTTAGTAAAATGATTTGGTAAACAGAGAATGAGCAGTAAAAGCTTGCGGAAGATGAAAGCATGCGAAGGGGAAGCAGGTTTTGGATGTATTGCAGTGGAATTTATTAAAAACGGGGGGGACTGTATTATTGAACTGGTTGGTAAGGTTATTTAAGGTATGTATGACTCATGGTGAGGTCAAGGATTGCGGAATATGGCATAGTGCCAATGTACAAAGGCAAAGGGGATAAGAGAAGTGCTCAAATTACAGAGTATTAGTTTGTTGAGCATACTCCTGTAAGATTATTGGGAGGGTATTTATTGAGAGGGTGAAAGGCATGTACAGAGCATCAGATTGGGGGAAAAGCAGTGTGGGGTCAGAAGTGGTAGAGGATTTGTGGATCAGTGTGGTTGCTTTGAAGATGTATATGAGAAATACTTAAAAAGCAAATGGATTTGTATGTAGCATTTATGTCTATGAGGAGGCCAGATGAAAGAGTTGATAGAGATGCTCTGTGGAAGGTAATTAAGAATATATGGTGTGGGAGGAAAGTTGTTAAGAACAGTGAAAAGTTTTTAATATCGAGATTAAGGCAATGTGTACGTGTAGTAAGAGAGGAAGTGAATTGGTTCTCAGTGAAAGTAGGTTTGCGGCAGGGGTGTTGATGTCTCGATGGTTGTTTTTAATGTTTATGGATGGGTTTGTTAGGGAGGTGAATGCAAAGAGTTTTTGGAAAGAGGGGCAAATGAAGTCTGTTGGGGATGAAGAGCTTGTGAAAATGAATCAGTTGTTGGTTCGCTGATGATACAGCGCTGTGCTGATTCTGTGAGAAACATGCAGAAGCTGGTTACTGAGTTTTGGTAAATTGTGTGAAAGAAAAAGGTTAGAGTAAATAGAGTAAAGCATGGTAATTAGGTACAGTAGTGTTGAGGTCAATTCAATTGGGAGGTAAAGTTTGAATGGAGAAAACTGAGGAAGTAAAGTGTTTTTAGATATCTGGAGTGGCTCTGTCATCGGATGGAAACATGGAAGCGGAAGTGGATCATAGAGTGGGGGAGGGGGCCGAAAATCCAGGGAGCCTTGAAGAAATCGTTGGAAGTCGAGAACATTATCTCGAAAGCAAAAATGGTATGATTGAAGGAATAGTGGTTCCAACAATTTTGCATGTTTGCGAGGCGTGGGCCTTGGATAGTGTTGTGCGGCCAGGAGATGATGTGCCTGAAATGAAGAATTTTGAGATAATGTGTGGTGTGAGGTGGTTGGATCGAGTAAAGTAACGTAAGGTTTAAGAGAGATGTGTGGAAATAAAAAGAGCGAGGGTGGAGAGAGCAGAAGAGGGTTGTTTTTGAAATGGTTTGGGCACATGGAGACCATAGTGAGAATTAAGGAAGATTGACCAAGAGGATATATGTGTCGGAGGTGGAGGAACGAGGAGAAAGTGGGAGACCAAATTGGAGGTGGAACATGAAGTGAAAAAGAATTTTGGTGTGATCGGGGCCTGAACATTGCGGGAGGGAAAGGCGGCAAAGGAATAGAGTTGAATTGATCGATGTGTAAACCTGTTGACGTTCTGATAGTGATTGAAATCAAGGCCATTGAACGTCTGGGGTAAACCATAGAAAGCTGTGTTAGTATGTTTATTGCGTGTGCGGACTATGTATATACATGTGTAATGGGGTGGGTTGGGGCCATCCTTTCGTTTGTTTCCTTGCGCTAACCATCGCAAACGCGGGAGACAGCGACTAAGCAAAAAAAAAAAAGATATATATATCTATATCTATATCTATATATATAATATATATATATATATATTATATAAAGATATATATATAATATATATCTATATATATCTATTTAATAATATATTAATATATAACATACATATTCCTATCAGTCCACGGGAAAATGAAATACGATTGTATCTACTGACTTATATTTTTCCTCCTGTGTCTCCACTGATGTGATTATCACACAAAAGTGCACTTGGGAACTTATCGTGTTTTCATTTTCCCATGGACTCATAGGAATGTCTTCACACGCGCAATTATATATATATATATATATATTAAATACATATAAATAAATGAATATATATATAAATATAATATATAGAATATATATATATATATATATATAATATATATTATACATATATATATATTATATATATATATATATATATATATTAATATATATATTATATATATATATATAAACATGTTATTACAGTTATCACCCCTATATACCCATAAATGTTTTTAGTTATTATATATCCTATTCAGTTTCTTTGAAGAATGATATGTCCCCCTGTGTAAATTATATGATTGAGAGTCATATTTGTTGTATGTTAAATAACAGAGATTTTGTTTATAGAGTTAAACAAATTTGAAGTTAATTTTTCTCATATAATACACATTATGGAATGACAGGTCCATATGGAAGAGACAAAAGAAAGTGATAATGAAGAATTTGGATAAAACTGGAAGAAGGCCAAGTCAACTCTCTTTAGCAGAATGGCCATATAGGGAGATGGGATAGAAGTTGTAGTAATGTACGATGTAATCTTACATATCTCAGTCATTTTCATTCAACCTTATGTTATATAATAGAGGCCGAGAATTTCCCCATAGAGACGTAAAAACAGTAAATACGATGATAGAGATATTTATGTATGTTATAAATTGCATTCTTATGCTACGAGAACGCCAGCTTATTGTGCTATTATGAATATATTTCTATAAATCTTTATGTGTCCTGGTATTTTGCCAACGTAAACACGATGAAATTGTAGATTTTCTCAATTACAGCCGTCAGCTGTCCAGGATATGTTATGCCAGAATGTAAAAGAATTAGTGTCTACCCAAATTGCTTAGTTAACTAGATGCTGTTTATTTCCAGCGTCATCTGTTTTAAAATGGGCCAATGGGCTAACTATAGCAACCCATTGATGACAGGGGTGGAGGTATACTAACAAGGGGCCCGTCCGGGATTTTGAACTATGAAATTTTGCCGTCTGGATTTTGAACTGTGAAACTGCCATCAGGTAGGTAAAATTCATATACTCATTGAACATAAGTTGTCCGAAGTGTCTTTAGGGTTTTACTCTACTGTGCTGTCTGAAATGTATGGGAAAGACTTCTCTAAACAAGTAAATGTTTCAACATGGCTTTAACGTAAGAAAGTTTATTGGAAACCCGGAAATATACATTTTCAGTATCAGTGTAATAAGAACTGGACCATGGGAGCTATAAGGAATTTCTCTGCTGACACATGTCAAAAGTGACGTGTCAGTAGAGAAATAATGATCAGTTCATGTACTTATCATATTGAAAAGGGAAACCCCACGATGTGAGGGACTAATAAGTGAAAAAAGCGGATTCAGATAAAATTTGAACTTAAAAAAATGCAAATATATGCTGAAAAGGAGAGAATACAGCCAGAAGCAGAAAATGAGAGAATACACATGGAAACAAAATGAGAGAATACAAAGGACGCCGAAAGGAGAGAATACAGAACGGCAAGCATAAAAGGAGAGAATACAAACGGAAGCAGACAAGGTGAGAATACAGACGGGAGCAGAAAGTAGAGAATACAGACGGGACCTAAGAAAGGAAGAGAATAAGACGAAAGTAGAAAAGGAGAGAGAATACAGACGGAAGCAAAAAGAGAGAATACAAAACGTGAAGCAATACAGGTGAAAATACAGACGAGCAGAAAGAGAGAATCAGACGACCAGAAAAGGAAAATTCAGACGGAGCAGAAAAGGAGAGAATACAGACGGAAGCAGAAAAGAAGAGAATACAGGCGGAAGCAGAAAAGGAGAAAATGCAGACAAAGCAGAAAAAGAGAGAATCGTGGCTGATAAAGAAGTAAGTGCTTGAAACATTTAGAATAGAGACAATACAGGTACAAGAAGATAGAAATTCGAGATAAAGATGTTAGAAGTGAGTCAGTTACCTAAGTTTACAGAAGAAGTAGAGGACTTCTTAATTCATTTTGAAATACTTCAACTATGAAAAAGATTGGGATAAATTGACCGGGCTATGTTGTGCAGAGTAAATCTAATGGAGATGTTTAATGGAAATCAGTAGATTATAAGAACGTTATGGAAGACAGTAATTAAAGAAATGTGTAACTACCAGAAGCATACAGAAGAAGGTTTAGGAACGTCAAGAAATCCCGCGGACCGAACTCATCTGGAGATGGCTAAGAATGTGGGAATGGACATTTAATAAGTGGTGTAAATGTGAAAATGTAGAGACAAAAGAAGAAAAAAGTAACTAAACTTGTTGGAACAGTTCAAAAGTGGGTTTACAACCTGAAATACATTATGAAATATAAAGAATGGAGTGAAAAAAGTGACGGAAAGTAAAAAAAAATAGGCCCCCCCACCCCAGGATGCTGACCAGTTTAGAAATAGCCAACAACCTATTGAGAGAAACTAAGAATATGGAAATTAAGTAGAGATAGACACAGTTAATAGACAGAATATTGACAAACCTTATAAAAATAATCCACACGATTCAAATGTTCCAGAGCCCTAAATCAACATTATTTTGTGGATGGGTCACATAACTATAAGCCACAAGACAATATAGAAATAGATTCCAAAGACATACACAATATACGGTATTCAGGACCTCAGTTAGTCCTAACCCCTTATGGTAGTAGACAGGAGACACCCACAATAAATGTTTAGGATGTGAAGAATTTGGTCCTGGTAAATTTTCATGTCAAAAATCACCAATGACTAGCGGAACAAATGTTCTTGGGAACAGAAACATGATACTAGTGAGGTAAGAACAAAATTGAGTATAATGTGAGTAAGCCAAAATGTGCAGTTTGTCACATATTACTGAAGGAAAGGTTGGAAATTAAATGTATTCCTGAGAAAACATTTTGATGTTAGAGGGATACAGGAGCAAGTCAATTTAATTCTGAAAGATTTATTAGAAGGCAATAGGAGTCTAACACGGGGAAAAATGAATGTAAAAGGTAACGATCAGCAAGCCTATCCAGTGCAATAATATAAAAATCTTGAGAGTGGATATGTGAGTGAGACAGTGTAAACGTTGGATGTGTGAGGAATTTCCTATGCCTAGATACATATGCTATTTGGGGAATGATTTGACTGACAATTTAGTCCCCAAACCCATTAAGAGCAGTAATCTATTTGAAGTAGATACTCATTGTAAAGGTGAACAACCAAGACATAAAACTGTAGAGAATCAAATTGGTAGAAATTTTAACAGTAAAGTGGAAATGGTTTATCCAGCTTGTGTTTGTGAACAGGTCAATGTTAAAGAGAAAGTTGATTATGATTTTGGTGAATTATTTAAGTTTTAAAATTGGAAAACAGAAGAGTCCACGGGGAGTGCTCATCACCTCCTCGAAGGCTCAATTGGGGTGTCTGAAATGTGTGTGCATTTAACCAAAGATGATCGAAAAAGAAGAGAATAGGAAGTATTTTAAGGAATGAGCCTGGATGTTTTAATGACTAACAATTCTGAGTGAAACGAAAGCTCAAGGGTAAAGGGAATGAGTGTTGGGAATGTCTGGGGAATAAAATCAAGGGTTGTGAAAGGACAAGAGCAAGGAAAGGAGCTAAGCACTACTCCTGACAGAGGAGAGGTGGGAGAATGTTTATTAGAGTGTAAGAAAGAAACTTCTAGACCTGATATAGTAAAACTGAAAGTGACGGAGAAACAGGGTGATTATTGTGCATATGTACCGGGGCGAAAGATAAAGATCATGAAGCAAGTAGTTTTGGAGCACTGAGTGAGAGTGTTAGTAGTTTTGACGCACGAACCCGTTATAGTGATGGTGATTTTATGTAAAGATGATAATGTGGCAGTTGAGGGAATAATGGTATAAATTGGTGTTCAGTGTTGTAACTGGAAATTGTGAAGAGCCTTGGAGATTTTCCGCGCCGCTGAAAAAAGACTGTGAGGAATACCTGGTTTAAAAGGAGATATACATAAGTTTAATCGTTTGTAAGTAGAAAGATCGCCAGGAGAAGCGATTACTGGTTACGGATGTTAATTGATGGCGCCAAAAAGAGACACTTTTTGAATGATGAATGTGCTGAGAGTGCAACTAGAGGGATGTCTGAGTCATTACATTAAGCAGGCAAGGTGGAAGATTTGTAGAGATTTTCAGAAAAAAAGAAGAATGTCGGGTGAAAAGAGTGGTGGAAGTAAGTGAGCTTGGAAAGGAGACTTGTGTGAGGAAGTCCCAATGAGAGACGAGTACAGAATGAAAAAGGAGAGAACAAAGAACGTAGGGGGAGTGACGGAGGATTGGAAGTATTTAGGGAAGTGCAGTGATAGCTTGCGCAAAAGATGCTTGTGGCATGAGAAGCGTGGGAGGTGGGCAGATCAGAAAGGGTAATAGAGTGGTGGTATGAAGAAGTAATATTATTAGTGAAAGAGAAAAGAGGCATTTGGACTATTTTTGACAGGGAAATAATTCCAAATGACTGGCAGAAAGAGTTCCCCCCCAGAAGGGTCAAGAGAAAGGTGCAAGTGTGAAAAAGAGGCAAAAAATTAGAGTTGATGTGAGATAGTATCCATTAAATTCTAGGGAGAATAAAAAGATGTTTTGGAAGGAGTAATAAAGTGCGTAAGCAAGGGAACAAATAGAACTTCATAAGTGGATAATCGAAGGTGTTAACGAAGTATAAGGTTGTATATTTGCGTGGAAGGACGTTAGTATATACATGTGTAGTGCGGGGTTGGCCATTCTTTCGTTCTGTTCCCCTTGCGCTACCCCTGCTAACGCGGGAGACAGCGACAAAGCCCAAAAATAAAAAGAAAAATAATAATATATATAAAAAATATATATATATATATAGATATATATATATATAATTTATATTATAATAAATTATTTATTTTTTATTTAATTATACTTTATTTTATTGCTTGATCGCTGTGCCCGCGTTTTGCGAAGTGGTTTCAGGAGTAGGCTACTCCTTCCCTTAGCTCTTCGTCCTCTCACTAACCCCTGACTTTAACTCCACAGACATTTCTAAATCACTCTTCCCCTTTACCCTTGAGCTTCTTTCACTCAGAGCAAAACATCCAGGTTCCTTTCCTCAAACAACTACCTATCTCTCTTTTTTCACATCTTGGTTACATTCCACACACATTTAGAACAACCCAATCAGAGCCTACATGATATGAGTACTCCCAACCCGTGACTCCCTTCTCTTTTCCCCATTTTAGAAAGTAAAATACAAGGAGGGAGGATTTCGGCCTCCGCTCCTGTCCCCTCCTAGTCGCCTTGACGACACGTGAGAATTGCGGGGAAATATCTCTTTCTCTCCTATCTATCTATCTATCTTATCTATCTATATATATATATATATACTATAATATATATAATATATATAAATATATATATATATATATAAAATATAAATATAATATACATATATATAAAATAAGTAAGTTTTTTTTTAGTCAAATGTAAATACAAGAATATAAAAATGAAATTCATCTTGGCTTTGAGAGCCCCCTATGTTTCACATATAAGATAATCATAAAATCCATAAAACAAAAAAATATAAAGGAAACATTTAATAATTTACTTTCCTATTGTGATGAACAAATGATTGAAAGGAGAAGCTTTTAGGTGCAAAAGACTTTCCTGTATCTATCAGTACGCTGCATGGGCAAAGCTAACCTCCTTCCTGATTTTAAAATATGCCTACCAATTGTATAGCGATGGTTAATCTTTCAATAATCCAAACAACTTGTTTCATACGCCTGTCTGATTAAGCTAATCTAGTGATGTTGTCGCCCCGCACCTAATTTTCCTGCCGTTTTTAACAATTCTTCCACTTATTTTATCTATACAAGTAAGTTCTCATACCAAGCAGTCCCACTGAAAAATTTAGAACTGATTCTAATATTGATTTGTAACATAAATAATGATCACTTTATCTACATTAGGTTGCGCAATATAAACGTACAAAGTGGTAGTCTTGTTTATATTTCCTTGACACCATACCGATATTAACACTGCCTTTTCAACTGCATCACTCATAAGTCCACAAATACTTGTATGGTTTACATCTTGAACGTGTTCTTCCTCAATTGTTATATCGGGTACATGTTTAGTTTAAGTTCCGAAATTGAATAACATCCCCTTAGTTTTTCTTATAACCATAAGCTCCAAAAGATTTTGTTTACTCCATCAAACAAATTTTTTTTACTTGAGTCAAAATAGGGTTCATAATATAATCATTGACAACTTTTCTTAGGATTAACTGTATCGTCGCATACTTATAATAGTACAGTCATCAGTTCCACCCTTACAAACATCTGTGTACAAGTAAAGAGAACGTCCAAGGGACAATACACAACCTTGGGGGGGGCTCTGTGTTTAACTAACACATTAGACTTGACATTATTTACATAGGTATATTGAGGTCTCCTGCGTTTATTTACAAAAAATTCCATTTTAAGATGTTTCTAATTTACACTCATTTGTAACATTTTATTAAGCAAAATATGAGTTGCTCTTGTGATTTAACATGCTGAACTAGAATCGATGAAACCCTTGCTCTAATTTGTGATTTAGTCTTATCTAAGTGCTCGTTAACATCATTTAATAATTGTAAGTGTTGCAGTTCCTGTAACACTCCTATTATAGCGAATAAGCATACTGCATAGGGTCTTTTAAATTAATTATGTTCTTTCACTAGATGTATTTTTCAATATACTTTCTAAACAATTCATAATGTTAGATTCAAATACTACACTCTTAAAAATCTTTGGGATCTTTCGGACAGTTAATTTTTGCAATTAGGTTTCACTCCGATTCTTACATTATTAAGGCACCCCTCACCACTCCCTGATCTTTGAGTTCCTGAATAATGTGGTCAGTGCAGGTGTCAGTTGTTTGCAGCGTTAAGTACCCATGCCGGCAACCCCGACAGGCCCGTGTAGCTTACCGCCTCGTATTTTCTGCAGGGAACTTCTGCAACAGACTTCTTGCCTAATTATAATTCCTCAATCTTCATTCATAGATTGTATTTCAGTCATACCTCATTACAACGCTTCACGTGAAATCATGTCATTCATATCTCGCAAAAAACGCATATCATTTCATTGACATTATATGTTGATATTTTCTGGTTCAGGCATACTCTGCATTTTTTTTTTCTTCTGTCCCGCAACTAGGTTTAAGTCCCTTCCAAGCGTCTATTATTCTATTTGTCTTAAACATGCCTTCAACTTTTTCTTTGTATATATCTTTTAGATGAGTTATTTTCTTATCTATTTTCTTTGCAATGTTCTTCTTTCAGCAAGAAGAGGGTTTGAAAGTGGGTTTAGTCACATTGGAGAGAATGAGTGAGGAAGATTGACCAAGAGGATATAAGTGTCGGAGTGAGGAACGAGAAGTGGAACCTAATTGGAGTGGGAAAGATGGAGTAAAAAAGATTTTGTGTGATGGGGGCCTGAACATGCGGTGGGTGAAAGGCGGGCACGGAATGGAGTGAATTGATCGAGGTGTATACCGGTTGACGTGCTGTCAGTGATTGAATCAGGGCATGTGAACGTCGGAGGTATACCATGAAAGCTTGTGGGGCCTGGATTGTGAAAGGAGCTGGGTTTCGCCATTATTGCATGACAGCTAGAGACTGAGTGTAAAGAATATGGCCTCTAATGTCTTTCCTAGCGCTATCCCGCACACATAGGGGGGGATGGTATTCCTTGTGTGGCGAGGTGGCGATATGGGAATGAAAAAAGCAGACAGTGTGATATTTGAGTGCATGGGTATATATGTATGGTCTGTGTTGTAATATAATATGTGTACATTGAGATGCATAGGTATGTATATTTGCGTGTGTGGACCGTGTGTGTATATACCTGTGATGGGGGGGGGGGGGGGGGGGGTGGGTTGAAGCCATTTCTATCGTCTGTTTCCTTGCGCTTGCTCGCAATACGCGGGAGACTGCGACAAAGCAAAATAGAAAAAAAAATATAAATACATATAAATTATATATATATATAAAATAAATATATATATATATATTATTATATAAAATCTATATATATATATATCTGTTTATCATAAATTATGGTCGCTGTCTCCCGCATTAAGCGAGGAAGCGCAAGGAAACATACGAAAGAATGGCGCAAACCACCCACATACACACTTTTATACATAAAAAAACCACATAACGCTCGTATACGTTCCTATACATTTCAACGTGGACATACTATATACATACCAGACCTATACAATATAGACTAGTACATGATTACATACTTTCCTGTCTATTACTGAACCCCGTCGCCAACCTGTCACCACATGAAATGACACCCCTTTCCCCCAGCCAACTCGCGCCAATAGAAAAAGACAACACAGGCCCCCACATTCATTCACACACAGGCTCTAGCTGTCCATGTATATACACCGAAACCACAGCTTCACATCCCACATCAGTGCCCAAAAAACTGTCCATATTTAACCCTAAACCCCATATGTATCAATTGCCATGGCTCAGTCCTCTTGACAAGCATGTCGACCCCGATGATACCACATCATTCAATTCACTCTAATCCTTGTACGCCTTTTCACCCTCCTACCATGTTCAGGCCGAATGCTTAAAAATCAATTTCACTCCACTTTCACCTCCAATCTGGTCTCACACATCTCGCTTCCCTCGAAAACACACCTCTGCCAACATATATCCTTTGTCAACCTTTCCTCACTCTGCTCTCATGTGACCAAACCATTTCATTACAACCTCATCTCCTCCCTCACCACACTCTTTTTATTACTGCACACCCCTTTTACCCTTTCACAACTTACCTCGATCAAAACCACGTCACAGACCACAATTTCCTCAAACAATTCATATTCCAACACATCCAACCCTCCTCCACAGAAGCAAGCAATCGTAACCATATAACAATGTTCCAACACTATTCCTTAAAACATACCCATTTTTGCTTCCGATTAAAGTATTCGCTTCCACACATTCTTCAACGCAACCCACTAACCTCGCACCCTTCCTCTCCCTGTGACTCCACCTCCGCTTCCATGGTCATCCGCTAGCACGATATCCACTCCAGATATCTAAAACACTTCATTCCTCCACTTTTCTCCATTCAAACTTACCCTCCCAATTGACTTGTCCCCCAACCCCACGGTACTAATAACCTTGCAATTACTCACATTTACACTCAGCTTTCTCTTTCCACACACTTAACCAACTCAGAGTGCACCACTTCTGCAGTTTCTTCACCCAATCCAGCTACTACACCTACATCACGAACAACAATTGACCTCACTTCCCAAGCCCTCTCATCCACAACAAACTGAATACTTACCCTCTCATCCCACAAACTAAACTCCTGCATTCATATGCCTAACAACCCCAACCATAAACAAATTGAACAACCATGGAGACATCACACACCCTGCCGCAAATATACATTCACTGGCAAGACGATTCACTTTCCTCTCTTCCTAACAACGTACGCATACCTTTTGGCATGCGCAAATTATACTTGCACATATATATATATAATATAAATATATATATATAATATTTTTTTTTTTCATAATATTCGCCCATTTCCCGCGATAGAGAGGTAGCGTTAAGAACAGAGGACTTGGACTTTGAGAGGGAATACCCTCACCTGCCCCCTTCTCTGTTCATCTTTTTCGAAAATAAAAAAAAAAAAAAAAAAAAAAAAAAAAATACCTGAGCGGGAGGATTTCCAGCCCCGCTCCTTCCCTTTAGGTCGCCTTCTACGACACCAGGGAAAACGTGGAAGTATTCTTTCATCCCCTATCCCCAGGATAATATATAGTATATATATATATATATATAAATATATATATATATTTATATATAATATATATATATATATAAAGATATAATATATATTATATATATATATATAAATAAATATAATATATATATATATATATATATATAATATATATAATATATATATCATATTTTAATTTTTTTATTGCTTTTGTCGCTGTCTCCCGCGTTTTGCGAGGTAGCGCAAGGAAACAGACGAAAGAATGGCACCAACCCATCCCCATACACATCTTGATTCAATCCACTGACAGCACGTCAACCCCGTTAAACCACATCGCTCCAATTCACACTATCTTTTCCCACCTTTCACCTCCTGCATGTTCAGGCCCCGATCACACAAAATCTTTTCACTCCATCTGTTGTCCACCTCCATTTTGTTCTTCCTCTCTCCTGTTCCCCACCATCCGACACATAAACCTCTTGGTCAATCTTTCCTCACTCATTCTCATCCATGTGACCAAAAACCATTTCAAAACAACCCTCTGTCTGCTCTCGTCAAACCACGAACTCTTTTTATTTCCAACTCAACTCTCTACCCTTACGTTACTTACTCGATCAACCACCTCACACCATACATTGTCCTCAAAACATCTCATTTTTCCAGCACATCCATCCTCTGCACACAACTCTACCCCATAGTCCACGCCTTCCGCAACCATAACAACATTGTTTTGAACCACTATTCTTCAAACATACCCATTTTTGCTTTCCGAATAATGTTCTCGGATTCCACACATTCGTCCAAGCTCCCTGAATTTTCGCCCCCCTCCACCCTATGATCCACTTCCGCTTCATGGTTCCATCCGCTGCCAGATCCACCCCATATATCTAAAACACTTCACTTCCTCCAGTTTTTTCTCCATTCAACTCACCTCCCAATTTTACTTGAACCCTCCAACCCTACTGTACCTAATAACCTGCTCTTATTCACATTTACTCCTTAACTTTCTTCTTCACACACTTTACCAAACTCAGTCCACCAGCTTCTGCAGTTTCTCTCTACATGAATCACCACCAGCGCTGTATCAACAGCGAACGAAAAAATAACACTGACTCACTTCCCCAAGCCTCTCTCATCCCCAACAGAACTTCATATAACTTGCCCCTCCTTTCCAAACCACTGCATTTTTTCACCTCCTAACAACCCCATCCATACAGAAATTAAACAACCATGGAAGACATCACACACCCCTACCGAAAACCTACATTCACTGAGAACCAATCACTTTCCCTCTTCCTACACTACACATGCCCTTACAACCTCGATAAAAACTTTTCAACTGCTTCCTAAACAACATTCCCTCCCACACCAATTATTCTTAATACCTCTTCCACAAGAGCATCTCTATCATCTCTATCAAATGATCCTTCTCCAACCATAAATGCACATACAAATCCCATTTGCTTTTCTAAGTATTTCCAAACACTCTTCAAAAACAAACACCTGATTCCACACATCCTCTACCACTTCTGAAACCACACTGGCTCTTCCCCAATCTGATGCTCGGTACATGCCTTCACCCTCCACAAAAAATCAATACCGCTCCCCATATATAAAAAATATATATATATATATATATAATATATAATAATATATATATATATATATAAATATAATATATATAAATATACTGAAGTAAGACGACGACGAGAGGTGGCTCAGCTGCTAGCGTCGCAGCCTGAAGTGGGACTGGAAAAGAAGTCCTCTTCTTCAGCTGTGCCCTAAGGCAATCTCCAAAAGCTGGAGCAGATGGTCGAAATGACAATAACCTTGGAGATGGACAAGTAGTAGCAACGACGGAGTGATACAGTTACTTTACATATATGATACGAAACACCTATTGCAATCAATCGAAGAAAACCATAGTTGAAGAGTTCTTGATGAAAAACCAGGGCCAGTTCCTATACAGCGACACAGCGTCCTCCCTGGTATCCAATCCTCGTCTGGCACCAGAGAAAAAAGAAGCCTGTGCAATTGAAATTAGACCTCTGCAATGATAGAACATGGTGCACCTTCCTGCGCAGGGTCAACTAGCTTCTAACCGAACGCAGAACAGCAGGAACTGATGTATCGTACAGTGACGCGAACAGAGAGTATAGATGGTGATACAATGTGTGTTTGGTGAAGAAAAGAAAGAAATTGTGGACAGTGAGTACTAAACAAATGGTGAAAATATTTCGACGACTGACAGTAATGACAAATTTATTATAGTGGGAAAGAGAATAGTACAGTTGAATCAATATGGTGGATCTGTTGATAACATATAGTGACGCTGAAAGCAATGTGGATAGAGATAGTTCATTCATTTCAAAGCTAGAAAGTTTGTTTTCTAAACTGTTTCTTCACTTTTTCATATGTATATATATTTATGTGTGTGTGTGTGTGTGTGTATGTCGTATGTATGTGTATGTGTGTGTATGTGTTAATGTGCATATATATAAGGATTATTATCCTGGTGATAGGGGTGAAAGAATACATTCCAACCGTTTTCCTCGCGTGTCCCGTAGAAAGCGACTAGAGGGGACGGGAGCGGGGGGCCAGAAATCTCCCTCCTTGTATTAACAGTTCTAAAATGGGAAACAGAAGAAGTATCACTAGGAGTGCTCATCCTCCTCGATGCTCAGAGTGGGGTGGCCTAAAAATGGTGTGGATGTAACCTAGATGTGAAAAAAGGAGAGATAGGTAGTGTGTTTGAGGAAATGAACCTGGATGTTTTTAGCTCTGAGTGAAACGAAGCTCAAGGGTAAAGGAGAAAAAGTGTTTTTGGTAATGACCTGGAGTAAAGTCAGGGTATTAGTGAGAGGACAAAAGAGCAATGGAGGAGTAGCATACTCCTGAACAGGAAGTTTGTGGGAGTAATGTGAATAGAATGTTAGAAATAAATTCTCGATTAATATGGGTAAAACTGAAAGTTGATGAGAGAGGTGGGTGATATTGTGCATAGTGCTCCTGGTCATGAGAAGAAAGATCTATGAGAGGCAAAGTGTTTAGGAGCAGCTGAATGAAGTGTGTTAGTGGTATTGATGCACGAGACCGGGTTATAGTGAAGGGTGAAATTTGAATTCAAGGTGAGTAATGTGGCAGTTGAGGGAAAATTGGTATCTGGGGGTTCATGTTGTAAAGAAATGGTGAAAGCTTGAAATTTAGTGCTAAAAAAGGGACTGTGTGGGAATCCGGGTTTTTAAAAAAAGCGAGATATACATAATTTAACTTATGTAAGTGGGAAGGGGGGCCAGAGAGCGTTTTTGGTTTACGGGGTTAATTAAGCGCGAAAAGGGGACTTTTGGATGTTAATGGCTAAGGTGCAACGGGAGGAAGCCTGATCTTTATCTTGTGGAGCTAAGTAAGTTTTGAAAGGGTTTTCAGAAAAAAAGTGAATGTTGGGGGAAAAAGGGGGTAGAGAATGGCTTGGGAAGGAGCCTGTGTGAGAATACCAGGAGAGCCGGTTACAAAGGGAAAAAAGGGGGAAAACAAGGGAAGAAGGGAGTGGGAGGAATGGGATGTTTTAGGATCAGAGGTTTGCGCAAAGATGCTGTGCTGAAAATGGGGGTGGGTTGTTTTGAAAGGAAAGATGGGGATAAAAGAAGTAAGTATTAGTGAAAAAGAAGAGAGAGGCTTTTTGGACGTTTTTTTGCGGGAAAAAAAAAGCATGATGGAGATTTAAAGAAAGAGACGGGAAAGTAAAGAAAAGGTGCAAGAGGTAAAAAAAAACAAATGAATTTGGGGGTAGAGAGTGTCTTTAATTTTGGGGAAAAAAAAAGATTTTCAAGAGGTAAAAAATTTGCGAAAGAAAAGGGGAGCAAATGGAATTTTTAGTGAAGGGGCAAATGGGGAGGGATAACAGTAGGTAAAGTGAGAAGGAATGGAGTGATATTTTGAGTTGTTAATGTTTTGAGATAGATGGCAGAATGGGTTTTGGCGGGGTTGTGCAAATTTAAGGGGGTTTTGGAAAAAAGATTTGGTAAACAGAGAAGAGGTGTAAAGCTTGGGCAGTGAAAGCCGGCAAGGCAGAAATTTTTGGGATGGATTGCATGAATTTAGAAAAAAGGGGGACTGTATTGTTGACTGGTTGGGAAGGGTTTTTAATTAGTAAACCCTGGGAGGTTCCTGAAGAATGCGAATGCGTGCATAGTGCCATTGTACAAAGGAAAAAGGGTATAAAATGAGGCTCCAATTACAGAAATAAAGTTTTTGAGATCCTGGTAATTTATGGGAGGGTATTGATTGAGAGGGGGAAGGCATGTACAAGCACAATTTGACATATGGTTGGGAGGGGCGAAAATTCAGGGACTTGAAGAATGTGAGGAATGTCGAGAACATTATCTCGGAAAGCAAAAAATGGTATGTTTAAGGAATAGTGGTTCCAACAATGTTGTATGGTTGCGAGGCGTGGGCCTATGGATAGAGTTGTGCCAGAGGAAGGATGTGCTGGAAATGAGATGGTCTGAGGACAATGTGTGGGTTGTGAGTGTTTTGATCGAGTCAGTCACGTAAGGGAGAGAGAGATGTGTGGAAAATATAAAAGAGCGTGTTGAAGAGAGCAAATAGGGTGTTTTGAAATGTTTGGGCACATGGAGAGAATGAGTGAGGAAAGATTGGACCAAGAGGATATATTGTCGAGGTGAGGGAGCAAGGAGAAAGGTTGACCAAATTGGAGGTGGAAAGATGGAGTAAAAAGATTTTGTGTGATCGGGGCCTGAACAATGCAGGAGGGTGAAAGAGACAAGGAATAGAATGAATTGGATCGGGTGTATACCGGGGTTGACGGCTGTCAGTGGATTGAATCAAGACATGTGAAGCGTCTGGGGTATACATGAAAACTGTGTAGTATGTATATACTGCGTGTAAATACATGTGTATGGGGGGGGTTTTGGCCATTTTTTCGGTCTGTTTCCTTGCGCTACTCGCAAACGGCGGAGACCAGCGACAAAGTATAAAAAAAAAAAAAAAATATATATATATATATATAATTTTCTATTCATGAGAAATAGAACCTGTCCTGAAGACAGATCATCTTGTCCTCCATTTTGTTAGCTAACTATTCCCGAGGCTTGACCATAAACCATAATTGTTTTCTCTTATACCAATCAACCAATTTTCTATCCTTTTGAAGTAAAATCCCACTAATGTTATGTGAATTATCCCTTTGCAAGTAACCTTTGATGTGGTCCTTTGGAAACCTTTTTTAAAATTTAGATACAAGAGATTTTCTTTCTTCCTAACGTTTTTCATTATATCATACTAGAAATTGAAGTTAGTTGCTAGACAATGAGTGATTTCGTCCGACAACCAGCCGAACTCGTTTTAAGAATGGTGGCAACGTAGAGGATTTTAAGTTCTCTTGATTGATCATTTCCACAAAAAGCTTTCCACCTTCAGACGTTGAGCGCACATAACGATAATTCCCGCGGTGACTATCATCCTTTTTCAATTAGTACAAATGGCGTTGCATCCAGCAAATATCCATTTATCTTGAACTATTTCCATAGCCAGCTGACTTATTGAAAGGCAATCAGATCATCTATTCTTTCTTCACCCTTTCGTTTGTTCTGGATAAAACAAATTCAGAGCCCGTTATTTTATTTACTTCATTTTTTTCGGCTTTTTACAGTTTGAGAAGAACGTTCCCTCGCTAATCATAGACATGATGGGCTGTGTCTTTGATCGTTCAAACAGATAAAAAAGAAGTCCTTCAATATAAATTCCATAAAAAGAAGTCCTCAATATAGATTGTCCATAAAAAGAAGTCCTTCAATACAGAAGTCCTTCACTATTTTTGCCATGCTTCTTTGTTCTTGAACCAAGTCACGGATAACGTTTATAATGACGGGGTAACGACTCTTAACATAGCTGCAAACCTTCTCAGGGTTTCTTTTATTTTCAGTGATACACACTGCTTCATATTGACGTTTACTTTGTGGCATAATTTTCTTACTTTCTGTA
>NC_092238.1:38574-45499 GCF_036320965.1 Panulirus ornatus
CGACTACCCGGAAAAAATAACCACGGGGTTAAGTCCCAGTTCCTGGTCGTGGGAGGGGGGATCGCCAAAAAACCCTTCCCGGGGAAGATTTCAAGGACTTTTGGGGGGACCTAAACCCTTTCAGAAAAGGGTCAAAAACCCCAAATTTTATTGTGAAGATCTTCACTAAAAAAAACTTTGGCGAACATACTGAATGTTGGCACAAAAAGTTGGATGGGGGGGACAAAATGAAAAAAATAAAAAACCAAAAAAATATGCCCTGGGGGGGTTTCTCAAAACCCCGCCCCTTTAGGTGTAAAGACTCACGCTCAAAAACCACTGAGCTAACCAGAAAATAGAAATTACGTCTGTTTCTTTAAATTTTAAAATTAATGAAAATCTTTCAAAGGCGGGTTTAAAGAAAAGAGAGTGTTTTGGGGACGAAATCTAAAATTCCCTTGGCTTTTTCCTTCTTTTTACTATTATCGAAAGAAAAAACAACAAAAGGAATTTTTAAAAATTATATATATATATAATTTTAATATATAAAAATAAAAAAAATATAAATATAAAAAAAATTTTATATATATATATATATATATTTTATTTTTTTTCAATAATGATGGAATTTTGGGCTCCAAAGGTGTTTTTTTTGTTGGAGTGGGGACCCCCCCACATTCTGTCCCCCCCTTTTTTTTCCCCTTTCTCCCCCAGGGGTGGTGCTTTGGGGTTTTTGGTATGGGAAAAACCTTCGTCTTCAATTTTTTTTTGGGGGGAAAATTTTTTGCAAACCCCCCGTGGATTTGGTTGGGGGGTTTTTGCTTTTTTTTCTGCCCCCCGAAAAAAGCCATCGGGGCGAAAACCTATCTCCCCCCGGGCCCCTGGGGGGTCAGCCAAAATAGCTAAAAAACCGCTCCCCCTGGGTCCCCCTGGGTTTTTGGACGAGCGGGCCTTCCCTTTTCCCTTCCCAAAGGGCTTTCAGTCTGCCTAACGCCCCGGGGGGTTGGGGAGAGCCATTTTTCTACCCCCCCGGGTTGGGGGTTGGGGCGGGCCCTTCTTTCGTTTTTTTTTTGTTTAAAAAAACCCCCCCTTCTGGTTTGGGCGGTTTTGGGGAAAAACCTTTTTTTTCTTTTCTTTTTTTTTTTTTTTTTTGCTACACCCCCCCGGGTTGGGCTGGTTGGGCAACCTTTTTTTTTTTCCCTCTTCTTCGATAAAAACCCTTTGTAAACCCGTTTTTTCCCCCTTGGGGTCCGTTTCTTTAAAGGGATAAAACCTTTTGTACCCCACTTGGGCGGCCGGGTAAAAAACCTTGCTTTGTGGGAAAAAGTATTTTTAAAAAGAATAATTTGGTTACATCGCGGGGCCAGGGGCCCAAATTTCCTCCCTCCTTGCCCTTCCAAAAAGGTTTTGTTGGATTTTTTTGGAAATTTTCCAAAAAACGAGATTTGGTAAAAAAAAATCCCCATTGAGAGGAGGGTTGTTAGGGAAAAGGTCCAGGTTTCATTTGGGGTTGGGTTTTGGGGGTTTGGCCCTTTTTTACTTTTTTCCCTTTTTCTAAAAGCCAATGGGTATTTTTTTTCCCAACATTTTTTCTTTAAAAAAGTTTTTTCTAAAAAAAGCAAAATCTGAACCTATTTTCCATATGTTTATAAAAAAAATTTTTTTCCTTCTTTTTTCATTATCACCCATTATTTTTGGGTTTTTAAGTTGCCCTTTCAGATATTTAAGTTAGGGTTTCATGTTTTTGCCGTGGAATTTCGTCTGAAACCCTTGCTAAAAGGAAAATTTTTTTGGCCCCAAAAAATTTTTTCCTTCCCCTGGGGAGTTGATGTATTTTTTAAAAAAAAAATTTTGGCAGGTTTTTTTTATTACCCCTTGCTTTCCCTTAAGGTTATTTGGGGGTTTTTTTTTCCCAAATGCTGGTTGAACTTGCCCCAAAAAAGGAAAATGGCTAAAATAAGTTTTAAAAGGAAAATTTTAATCTTTTCTTTTTACCAAATCTAAAAAAAAATCGCTCAAAACAAAAAAAAATAAATTTCTAATTTTAATCTATTAAAATTTTAAAACCTTTAAAAATTCTAAAAAACAACAAAAAATAAAATCTTTGGGGATATATAAAGTAAAAAAAAAACGCCCCTCTAAGGGAAAAATTATCAAAACCAAAAATTTCTTCTAAAAACCTTTCCCCGAAAAAAAACTTTTTGGAACTTTTTGGCCAAGGGAAAAGGAGGGAGGAAGGGTTTCCCCCGGTTTATTGAAAAAACCCATATTTTTTTCCCTATAAATGTTTATTTACATATTTATGTATATATAAAATGTATATAAAAGAAACGAATATTGGGGTGGCCATCATCATATCGAAGAAAACTGAAAAAAATGGGGTCCCCCCCGAGATTCAAACCCTGGATTGCTGGATTTAGGGTCCAGATTTGCAAAACCCTTTTACCCCCCAGGGGAAACCTGATAAAAAAGGGATTTTGATTTAAATCTAAATGTTTTACATATAATCAACCAGAGGCCATTTTCCCCCCTCCCCCCGCCTGCAAGGGGGGTTTAAGGTTTTTTTAGAAGGTTCTCGAAGATTCTGGGGGGAAAATGTCAAACCTCAAAAAAGCCGAGAGGGTGTTTTCGATCATTAAAGATATTGTTGTTGACCTTTTCTGATTTAAAAATGAAGAAGATAGATCGATGATAGATAGGTTAAAAAAAAAAATTTAGATAGATCGAAAAGATACGTAAAGGTTTTATAATTCAATTTCACAATAAATTTATTGAATCTGCGTTAATTTCTGGGAAGAAATACATGTACAAAAAATGTAGTGGAAAAATAAAAGGGTTAGGAAAAAAGACCCCGGGCGTGTTGAGATTGTAGTGAATGTGACCAAATTTACTTTTTAAACCTTAAAGGTGTAGTGAAGATAAAGGGTTGGTAGTTAAGATAAATCTTTAAAAAGACTCATAAGGTTGTTGTGAGTAAAAGGATGCATCCCTAAATGAGTACCTTTTTCCCAAACCCGAAAGTCAACAATTACAAAAAAATTTATCAAGTATAACAAATCCCCGGACCCAACCCAAATCCCAAAAACCAAAACCCTAGAGTGAACCTGACTGTCATTAAAGACGGGACCTCTCAAAGGTAATGATCTTAAAACCGGGTCTTCGAGAACCTTCCCAGAAAAAAAAACCTTTAAAACCTGCGGCAGGGAGGGAGGGGAAAGGCCTCCTGGTTTTTATTTTAAGTAAAAAAAATTTTAAGATAAATCCCCAAACTTTTTTATCAGGTCCCAAGGTGTAAAGGGGTTTTTCACTCTGGGCTTTGGGAAACCCGCAATTTCCCAGTTCCCAATCTCGGTGGGACCTCATCTTTTTTAGTTTTCCCCCTTTGAAAACTGATATGGGCCGCATATTTGTAAAGTTAAATATACATTCATATTAAAATCCCTAAATATGAAAATATAAACATATATAGGAAAAAAAAATGGTTTTAAAAATAGCCCGGGGGACCAAAAATTTCCCCCCTCCTTTTTTCCTGCAGAGTTTTATAGTTTTTTCTGGAAGGGTTTTAGAAGAATTTTTGGTGAGATAAATTTCCATTGGAGGACGTTTTTATAAAAAATAAAACAATTTATTTTTTATTGTTGAACCCTTTTAGATTAAAAGGGAGATAGATAGAAAAGTTTGATAGATACATGTTTAGATTGGGTAGATTGATAGGCCCAAAAATTTAGAAAGGTATTAGATGATAAAATTTTATCAATTTTTTTTATCTTACGCCCTCTCCGTTGCTGGACATAAATTTTAAAAAGCCCATTGGAAAAAAATCCCGTAGCCCTTAATGTAAAGCAAATAATTTAAAAAAAAAAACCTGCAATAAAAAAAAAATACGACAACCCCCCAGGGGGCAGAAATAAAAATGACCCCCAAAAATCTTCTAAACAAAAATGTTTAGACGAAATTCCCCCGGGAATCCTTTTAACCCTAACAACCCAAAAATCTGAAAAAAAACAATAACAAAAAAATAATGATGATAAAAGAAACTATAAGAAGAAAAATGAAAAAAATAGGGGGAAAAAAGTGTTTTTGATTATGCTTTTAAAAAAACAAAATTTATCCCAAAACTTTTGAAAAGAAAAACCCCCTCTGGTGATAAAAGCACAGTTTAAAAAGGCCATTCCCCCCCAACCAACCTTTAAAAGAAACCGACTGTCCCCTAAAACCCGGGCCTCTCAATGGTATTTAAACTTACCAGAATCCGTAGAACTTTCCCCGAAAAAAAAACTCCGCAAGGGAAGGAGGGGAGGAATGGGCCTCTGGGGTCTATGATAACCAAAAAATTATTCCTTTTATATAAAACTTTTAAACCCACAACCCAAGGTTTAAACCCGGGCCCGCCCAAAAAAGGGCCCACAGAAAGGGTTTTATTCCCTGAAAGAAGGAAAAGGAAAACCCCAGCAGAAAGAATTTTTTTTGGTTGGCCAGGGTTTTATTTAAGGAAAAAGGAAAAAAAAAAGGTTTGCCCCCAAACCCGCCCAAAACCCGAAGGGGTTTTTAAAACAAAAAACGAAAAAAAGGCTGGCCCCAAACCAAACCCGGGTGGGGAGTAAAGGATGGGGTGCTCCACAAAAACCCCGGTCGAGTTAGGCAGACCTTTGCCATTTTAAGAAAGGAAAGGGTGCCGTTTCCCCCCCGCCCAGGAAATGGTGGAGCGTGTAGCTTTTGCTGGCTTTACCCAACCCAGCCCGGGTAAAATAGCTACGCCCAGATGGCTATGTCGGGGCGCAAAAAAAAAAAAAAAAAACCCCCCAACCCCACTCCACGGGGGTTTTAAGCCCCCGCACCCCCAAAAAAAAAGAAGAAAGAAGGTTGCCAAAACTACCCAAAAAAAGGGCCAAAAAAACCCCCCAATGTCTAGGAAAGGGAAAAGGTGGAAAAGGAAAAGGGGTTGGGGGGGGTTTTCCCCCTCCAAACCAAAAAAAAAATCATCTTTTGGAGGGGAAAATTCCAATTAAAAAAATATAATTTAAATATAATATATTTTAAAATATTTTAAAAAAAAAATATATTAAAATATATTTTAAATATATTTTAAAATATTATTTTATATATATATATTTTAAAAATATAATTTTTTAAAATACAAAACTATATACAAAATTTTTATAAAAAATAATATTTTATAAAATAAATATATATATATATTTTTATATTTTAAATTTTATATTTTTAATAATTAACAATAATAATTATATATAATAAATATATTTTATCCTTCTGCTTTTTTACTTTTTGATAATTTAGGAAAAGAAGAAAAAAGCCAAGCAATATAAAAATTTCGTCCCAAAGGGCAATTTTTTTCCCCCTTTTTCCCCAAAAGCTTTTTCCTGCAAAAAAAATTTTCCCTTAAAAATTTAAAAAATTTAAAAAAAAGAAGAAACGAGTATTTTTCTATTTTTCTGGTTTAGGGCCAAAATGGTAGAAACGTGAGTCTCACAAAAACTCAAAATTTGTGGGTTCGAAAAACCCCAAAACCAGGGCCAAAAATTTTTTTTTCTTTCCTTTTCTTTTTTTTTTTGCCGCATCACATTTTGTGCAACATTCAGTATTTGGTTGTCCAACCCTTAATTTGGAAGAATTTTACAATAAATTGGGGTTTTTTTGACCTTTTCTGAAAAGGGGCAGGTCACCAAAAGGAACCCCCTTTGAAACCCTTTCCCAAAAACTTCTGGCGATCCTCCTCCAAAAAAGGAAAAGGAACCTTTTGGGACTTTTAAAAACCCGTGGTTTTTTGGGGCCCGGGTTAAAATTCCCGGGAACGGTCCCGGGTTAAACAATTTTTTTTGCCGTGGTTTTTCTCAGTTCTTTATATAATCTAAGTGCCAGAAAATGTTTTGGGGGCGTAGCTCAGTGGTAGAGCACCCTTGGCATGCGAGGGGGACCCCCCCCCGGGTTTCCCCAAAACCCCCCGGGGCTTTCCCTTTTTTGTTATTTGGGGGAAATTTTATTTTTCAGCCCTATATTTATATAAAATATATATAAAAATTAAAATATAAAATATTTTATTATATATAATTTTATTATTTATATAAAATTATATAAAAATTTATATATATATATATCGGGGCCGATCAGGAAAGGTTTTAAACCAAAGTTTTGGGGCTGGTTAGTACTTTGGAAAGGGTACCGGGCCCGGGAACACCAATGCTGTTTTTCCCCCCGGGGGTAAAAGGGAAGAAAGGGAAAACCCTTTCCCTCATATTCCCTTTTGTGTGTACAAAGGGGACCCAAAAAAGGGGGGGGAAACGCGAGACTGGAAAAACCTTCCTCTCTTTTTTTTTTTTTAATTTTCCAAAGGAAGGATCAGAGAAGGGAAAAGTGAGGGGAAAATTCCCCTCAGAGGCCAGTGTAGGGAGAGTGTTGAGGAAGAGCAAAGTGTGAAAAAGGAAAAATTTTCAAGAAAACTTGTAGTGAAGAAAACGAATTTAGTGAAGATCCGAATGTGGCAGAGATAAGGGTTTTATCAAAGAGTAAACCTTTATTCAAAAGATAATGTAGTGAAGATAATAACTTTTAGTGAACATCAGGGAGTGCAATGGATGTTGAGTATGGTAGAAATAACGGGGTAGTGAAGAAGAGGGTATAGTGAAGATATAATTTAGTGAGAATAAAGCTAGTAGTGAAGATACTCGTTACGAATATGGGGATTGTTAGGAAACTTACTCGTTTGACTAATCCCCAAAATCCTCCAAAACTACGTTCAAGGAGGATCCAAAGCCAACCGAAAAAAGGCTATTTCTCTGTGGATTATTAGTTCGGTGGTGGTGGTGTGTAGGTGTGTGTTAACAATTTTCAAAATCTATTTTGCATTGGTGGGCCCGTGTATAAAGTACGTTGTTTGTGTAGAGCGGGTAAAATCTAAAGCCTTTTTGAAACCCGGTAAGTCAAGATA
>NC_092238.1:45599-51208 GCF_036320965.1 Panulirus ornatus
CAACTACTTTTCCTTTACATTCTTGCTCTCTCGACTCAAGGCATGTCCAAATCAAGTAAATTTCCCTTTAATTCTCTACTGACAACAATATGCACTCTGACAATCAATCCATTGAACCTTTCGTCCCTCTCTCCTACCTACGCTTTCCACCTCCTGCTCTCATCAACAAAACCACCCCAAACCTACCATTTTACCAATACTTATCCTTTCAACATGTCTTTGCTCTCCTCTGCCTCCAAGGCATGTCCAATGCAACAAATTCCCTTAATTTCTCTCTGACAACAAATTTGCACTCTGCAAATCAATGCCATTGAAGGGTTCCCCTCTCCCTACCTACGCTTTTCCAAGCCTGCTGCGCTACCCAACCATTAATCCACCACCAAGCACCTACCATTTTACCACATACTTATCCTTTCACATGTCTTGCTCCCTCTGCCTCAGGCATGTCAAATGCAAAGAAAATTCCCTAATTTCCTCTGACAAACAAATATGCACTCTGCAATCATGCCATTGAACGGGTTCGTCCTCTCTCCCACCTACGCTTTTCAAGCTCCTGTGCTACCCAACATTAATCCACCACCAAGCACTACCATTTTACCACTACTTATCTTTACACTGTCTTTGCTCTCTCTGCCTCAAGGCATGTCCAATGCAAAGAAATTCCCTTAATTTCTCTCTGACAAACAAATAGCACTCTGCAAATCAATGCCATTGACGGTTCGCCCTCTTCTACCTACGCTTTTCAGCTCCTGCTGCTACCCAACCATTAATCACCACAAGCACTCCATTTACCACATACTTATCTTTCACATGTCTTGCTCTCCTCTCCTCAAGCATCCAAATGCAAGAAATTCTAATTTCTCTGACAAACAAATATGCACTCGACATCAATGCCATTGAAGGGTTCGTCTCTCTCTCCTACGCTTTTGCAAGCCGCCTGCTGCTACCCAACCATTAATCCACCACCAGCACTACCATTTACCACAACTTATCCTTTCCATGTCTTTGCTTCCTTGCTCAAGCATGTCCATGCAAAGAAATTCCTTAATTCTCTGACAAACAAATATGCACTCTGCAATCAATGCATTGACGGGTTCGTCCCTCTCTCCTACCTACCTTTTCAAGCGCCTGCTGCTACCCAACATAATCCACACCAGCACTACCATTACCACATACTTATCCTTTCACATGTCTTGCTCTCCTCTGCTCAAGGCATGTCAATGCAAAGAATCCCTTAATTTCTCTGACAACAATTGCACTTGCATCATCATGACGTTCGTCTCTCTCTACCTACGCTTCAGCTGCTTGCTCCCAACATACCCACAGCACTACCATTACATACTTATCCTTTCACATGTCTTTGCTCTCTCTGCCTCAAGGCATGTCAAATGCAAAAATTCCTTAATTTCTCTGACAAACAAAATGCACTCTGCAACAATGCCTTGAACGGGTTCGTCCCTCTCTCCACCTACGCTTTCAAGCCTGCCTGCTGCTACCCAACCATAATCCACCACCAAGCACCTCCATTTTACCACATACTTATCCTTTCACATGTCTTTGCTCTCCTCTGCCTCAAGCATGTCCAAATGCAAAGAAATTCCTTAATTTCTCTCTGCAACAAATATGCACTCTGCAATCAATGCCATTGAACGGTTCGTCCCTCTCCTACTACGCTTTCAAGCCTGCCTGCTGCTACCCAACATTAATCCACCACCAAGCACCTACATTTTACCAATACTTATCTTTCACATGTCTTTGCTTCCTCTGCCTCAAGGCATGTCCAAATGCAAAGAAAATTCCCTTAATTCTCTCTGACAAACAAATATGCACTCTGCAATCATGCCATTGAACGGGTTCGTCCCCTCTCTCTACCTACGCTTTTCAAGCCTGCCTGCTGCTACCCAACCATTATCCACACCAAGCACCTACCATTTACCACATACTTATCCTTTCACATGTCTTTGCTCTCCTCTCTCAAGGCATGTCCAAATGCAAAGAAAATTCCCTTAATTTCTCTTGACAAACAAATATCACTCTGCATCATGCCATTGAACGGTTCGTCCTCTCCTACCTCGCTTTCAAGCTCTGCTGCTACCCACATTAATCCACACCAAGACCTACATTTTACACATACTTATCCTTTATGTCTTTGTCTCCTCTGCTCGGCATGTCAAATGCAAAGAAATTCCTTAATTTCTCTCTGACAAACAAATAGCACTCTGCAAACAATGCCATTGAACGTTCGTCCCTCTCTACCTCGCTTTTGCAGCTGCTGCTGCTACCCACATATCACACAGCATACATTTCCACATACTTATCCTTTCACATTCTTTGCTCTCCTCTGCCCAAGCATGTCCAAGCAAAGAAAATTCCTTAATTTCTCTCTGACAAACAAATATGCACTGCAATCATGCCATTGAACGGGTTCGTCCCTCTCTCTACTCGCTTTTCAGCCTGCCTGCTGCTACCCAACCATTAATCACCACCAAGCACTACCATTTTACCAATACTTATCCTTTACATGTCTTTGCTCTCTCTGCCTCAGGCATGTCCAAATGCAAAGAAATTCCCTTAATTTCTCTCTGACAACAATAGCACTCTGCATCATGCCATTGAACGGGTTGTCCCTCTCCCTACCTACGCTTTTCAGCCTGCCTGCTGTACCAACATTAATCCACACCAAGCACCTACCATTTACACATACTTATCCTTCACATTCTTTGCTCTCTCTGCCTCAAGGCTGTAAATGCAGAATCCTTAATTTCTCTGCAAAAATGCACCTGCATCAATCCATGAACGGTTCGTCCCTCTCCTACTACGCTTTCCAAGCTGCCTGCTGCACCCAACCATTAATCCACACCAGCACCTACTTTTACCACATACTTATCCTTTCACATGTCTTTGCTCTCCTCTGCCTCAAGGCATGTCAAATGCAAAGAAATTCCCTTAATTTCTCTCTGACAAACAAATATGCACTCTGCAATCAATGCCATTGAACGGGTTCGTCCCTCTCTCCTACCTACGCTTTTCAAGCCTGCCTGCTGCTACCCAACCATTAATCCACCACCAAGCACCTACCATTTAACACATACTTATCCTTTCACATGTCTTTGCTCTCCTCTGCCTCAAGGCATGTCCAAATGCAAAGAAAATTCCCTTAATTTCTCTTCTGACAAACAAATATGCACTCTGCAATCAATGCCATTGAACGGGTTCGTCCTCTCTCTACCTACGCTTTTCCAAGCCTGCCTGCTGCTACCCAACCATTAATCCACCACCAAGCACCTACCATTTTACACATACTTATCCTGACAAACAAATATGCACTCTGCACATCAATGCCATTGAACGGGTTCGTTCCCTCTCTCCTACCTACGCTTTTGCAAGCCTGCCTGCTGCTACCCAACCATTAATCCACCACCAAGCACCTACCATTTTACCACATACTTATCCTTTCACATGTCTTTGCTCTCCTCTGCCTCAAGGCATGTCCAAATGCAAAGAAAATTCCCTTAATTTTCTCTTGACAAACAAATATGCACTCTGCACATCAATGCCATTGAACGGGTTCGTCCCTCTCTCCTACCTAGCTTTTCAAGCCTGCCTGCTGCTACCCAACCATTAATCCACCACCAAGCACCTACCATTTTACCACATACTTATCCTTTCACATGTCTTTGCTCTCCTCTGCCTCAAGGCATGTCCAAATGCAAAGAAAATTCCCTTAATTTCTCTCTGACAAACAAATATGCACTCTGCACATCAATGCCATTGAACGGGTTCGTCCCTCTCTCCTACCTACGCTTTTCCAAGCCTGCCTGCTGCTACCCAACCATTAATCCACCACCAAGCACCTACCATTTTACCACATACTTATCCTTTCACAGTCTTTGCTCTCCTCTGCCTCAAGGCATGTCCAAATGCAAAGAAAAATTCCCTTAATTTCTCTCTGACAAACAAATATGCACTCTGCAATCAATGCCATTGAACGGGTTCGTCCCTCTCTCCTACCTATCGCTTTTGCAAGCCTGCCTGCTGCTACCCAACCATTAATCCACCACCAAGCACCTACCATTTTACCACATACTTATCCTTTCACATGTCTTTGCTCTCCTCTGCCTCAAGAGGCATGTCCAAATGCAAAGACAATCCCTTAATTTCTCTCTGACAAACAAATATGCACTCTGCAAATCATGCCAGTGAACGGGTTCGTCCCTCCTCTCCTACTAACCTTTTGAAGCCTGCCTGCTGCTACCCCCAACCAATAATCCACCACCAAGCACCTACCTTTTACCACATACTTATCCTTTCACATATCTTTGCTCTCCATGCCTCAAGCATGTCCAAATGCAAAGAAAATTCCCCTAATTTCTCATGAAAAAACAAATACCTCTCTGCACAATCAATGCCATTGAACGGGTTCGTCCTCTCCTACTACGCTTTTCCAACCTGCCTGCTGCAACCCACCCATTAATCCTCCACCAAGCACCTACCATTTCACCACATACTTATCTATTTCACATGTCTTTGCTCTCCTCTGCCCCAAGGCATGTCCAAATGCAAAGAAAATTCCCTAACTTCTTTCTCGGACAAACAAATATGCACTCTGCAAATCACTGACCATTGAACGGGTCGTCCCTCTCTCCTACCTACGCTTTTCCAAGCCGCCTGCTGCACCCAACCATAATGCGACCACCAAGCACCTACCATTTTATCCACATACTTATCCTTCACAAATCTTTGCCCTCCTCAGCCTCACGCATGTCCAAATGCAAAAAAAATTCCCTTAATATCTCTGACAAACAAATATGCACTCTGCAAATCAATGCCATTGAACGATTCGTCCCTCTCTCCTACCTACGCTTTTGCAAGCTGCCTGCTGCAACCCAACCATTAATCCACGACCAGCACCTACCATTTTACCACATACTTATCCTTTCACATGTCCTATGCTCTCACCTGCCTCAAGGCATGTCTCAATGCAAAGAAAAATCCCTTAAATACTCTCTGATAAACAAACAATCACCTCTGCAAATCAATGCCATTGATCGGGCTCGTCCCTCTCTCCCTATCCTACGCCTTTTCCAAGCCTGCCTGCTGCTACCCAACCATTAATCCACCACCAAGCACCTACATTTTACCACATACTTATCCCCCTTTCCATGTCCCTTTGCTCTCCTCTTCCTCAAGGCGATTCCGAAATGCAACGAAAATTCCCTTAATTTCTCTATGACAAACAAATATGCACTCTGCAACATCAATGCCATTGAACGGTTCGTCCCCTCTCCTCCTACCTACGCTTTTTCCAAAGCCTTCCTGCTGCTACCCAACCATTAAGCCACCCACCAAGCACCTACATTTTACACATAACGTTACCTTTCACATATCTTTGGCTCTCCTCTGCCACACGGCATTCCCAATGCAAAAAAAATTCGCTCTTAATTATCTCTGACAAACAAATATGGCACTCATGCAATCAATCATTGAAACGAGTTCGTCCCTCCTCTTACCTACGCTTTTCCAAGCCTGCCTGCTGCTACCAACCATTAATCCACCACCAAGCACCTACCATTTTACCACATACTTATCCTTTTCACATGTCTTTGCTC